>NW_027663545.1:0-17979 GCF_964034855.1 Anser brachyrhynchus | reverse complement strand
CACAGGTTGGTGGTGCAAAGAAGGAAGACAGACATCTTTAAAAAATGAGAGGATGGAAATTAATTTTAGTGGATTAATTTATTTTTTCTTGCACTATACTGTTCTCAACAGAGGCAGATGACTACATGTAGAGAAGTGCATTGTTTATGTCATTTTCTCCTGGTAAAAGGGAGTCACAAGAACTATTCAGTGGCCACATAATGAGGAGCTGAATATACAGCTGTCCTTCCTGCAAAGTGTAGAGGACCTTAGTTAATCCACAGCAGTGAAATGCAGCACACATCCTCTGTCTCCACCTAGTCCAGAGAAGACAGCAGTTAACACAAGAGGTGCAACCTGGACAGTCTTATTTAATTCCTGATTCCTGTTAAAGCCTTTACACTTAATTGAGTGCCATCCTCCCTAAGATCTGTTTCATCTTTCAACAAGATTGAGAGCCTCTGTGCAGATATAAAAAATGCCTAAAACATTACTTTAGACAGGCAAAAATGTGTGTGATTACACTATTGAGGAAGACATTGAGTATCATATAATGAATGTCTCTTCTGGCTGTTCAAATAAAGTTGCAGAAAATTGCTTTCTGTAAGGACTATGGCCAATTATAGGCTTTTTAACTAGCACAGGCACATCTTATAGCATATGCTAACTTTATTATATTACGTGTTAGTAAAAAGCTATTTACCAATATAGCATTCATGTGTGGATACAGCCTAGCAACACTGAAAAGTACAACTAAGCAAATATGTGTATGTGAATATCAGTAGACAAATTAATGTTAAAGCATGAAATATAACTCAATTGTTTTAAACAAAGGACTAATGCCATAGGCTAGTTATCTAGTTTTGACAGAACATCAGGCTGGCATAAATTTTGGTTACTGGGAAGGCTGCCCAAATCCAGAGGTCTCCCATGAAGTATGGCTTCACAGATTTAACAGCTTCATTAGGTAAGTACATTAACATCTCCTTGGCTGTTAAGTCAAAGGCAGATTTTATAGATGGAGACTGGGAGTAATATGTAAGCACAGTGCCAACTGCTCATGGCTTTTTGATAACATGGAATGAATCCTTACACCCAGCAGAACTGAAGGTTTAAATAGACATTTTGCTTGCACCTCCACTGTACAGTGAATTTTCCCATTCCTCTCAACAGCCCAACAGTATAATTTCTTCCTTCTGCAGTATCATATCCAACATAAACACCTTTAAGTCTTTTGAATTGTGTATTTTCATTTGCAACCAGATGGCAGCAAATAAACTTATTTCAGGTAGCCTACCAAAGACAGAAAGCCTTGTACAGATCCATTGAGTAGACTGAAATTTTCAATATTAGTGTAAAAAGGCATGCATTTCGTGAAGTACCTCACACTTATTTGTGACTTTGAAGGATGAGGAGTGTTTCTTGCCCTAAACTAAATTCTTATTTGAGAATGGAAGGAATACCCATCATGCTCCAGAGATCCTCTCCTCCCTGATTGTTGTAGCTTTGTGTTCCTAGAAACCTAGAAATTCACTACTAACTGGAATCCACTGACTCCAGCTGACGATCACATTACAGATCTTTTTGTTTGGAACCTATGGTCAGCCATTAAAAGTTTTCAGTAATCTTGCATTAGAAATAGCAATGGCCATTATTTGCCTCTGAAAATCCTGATTCATTTTCATTAAGGAGCAAAAAGCCACACTTTTTCATTTTTTAATAGCTCATTAGAATGATTAATGAATCCTCTTAATAGGCTAACTCAAAACAATCTACTGATCATGCATGACTATTTTAATAATCATAAAATGAGATTAACTCACACATTCTTACCTCTTGCCATTCTGTAGGATACCAGGAGGGTGGGCAGTCAAAGCGATTACAGGCTTGCACGAGGGATGGCTTAGGTTTATGGCACAATTCATCTGCCAAGATCACGGTCTCGTTAGTTTCTCTTGATAATAGGTGAGAACAGACGACATCTCGTGTCTGCAATCCAACCCCACAGGTAAGACTGCAGGTGCTCCATTTCCCAATCTCCCATCTGTGAAGGGGTCAGGAGAGAAAACCTTAAGCACAATATGAAGTAGCCTTAATCCTTCTCTTTTCAAAATGACGGAGTGAAGAAGCAGTAAATGAAAGGGATTTCTCCTTTTCTGACCAAAGTGACCCTTCTTGTAGCTGAAGGATGAGGTTAAGAAGAGTATTAACTGTTCGTCTGCATTTTTGGTTTTTGTTAGAAGCTCTTGGGCTTCAGGTCTCTTGGACTCCTGCGATATCATAAGAACAAGTTTTGTGTTCTACATTAAAAGTTTTTGATGGGCAGGAGCCTAGATAATGTATTTCAAGACTGAATGGACTTCATTAGCTGGTTCTTTTCTGTCTTTAACCAAAAGAAAAAAAGCTAGTAACAATATTCATCAGAGGAATACATCGATGAATTCCTGAGTAGGAATTTCTTCCAGAAAATCCGGGGGAGTTTCTGGGGTTCCTGGCAGGCTTTTTCTTGTTGTTGAGTAGGGTGTGCTATGGCCTTGAAAGATGTAACAGGAGAGCAGAAAGACCCTCTTTACTGTCTGGGTAAACAACTACTACTGACCCAACCTTTCTCTGTGCTAGCTGTGTAAATTCTGAATCAACAGGATTTTTCATGGCTCATTTTCAGTGTTTATCACATGAAAACCAGATTTCTGGTGTTTGTCAGTACCGAAAACACCCTCTAATTCTGTCAGCGATACACAGAAAATTGCTTAAAATGTCAAGTCTCACTCTTGTACTCTACTAGAAGGCAATTCAGAGATATACAGAAACACATATACAAAGAAGTCTTGTATTCAGAGTGAGAATATAAGAGAATAGTCTTCCCATCCACTTCAGACAAAACACTAGACTGACATGAGCATACTCCTACATCCAAAACGAAAGTACAAAAGCCAGATACTGACACTTTTTCTAATCCTGAAGAATAGCTTTCTTGCCTGCATGATGTTACTGAAACTGATTGTCAGGGGAGTAAATTAAACATTCAGGACAAGGAAAGCTCAGACAACCTGCCCTTGTAGAAAGCAAAGCCAGGCAGAAACTAAAAGGAGTGATGATGATGAAAGACACCCTCTGGCTCCAACAGGACCGAGGGAGACAATGAAGGAAAGTTATGAAACATGTCAGCAACAAGAAGCAGAATTTATGAAGGAGCTATGGGGAAAAACTCTGATAGTTTAGGATTAGCAGTCAATGGAAACGGCTCAGCATGTTTAAAATGCACCATGTTAGTAAACATTTTATGGAAAAAAAACCATCATCCTACTCTCACAGAACTATTCTAACTTCTCTTTTTATTTTATAAAGTTGTGCTGTGTATTTGTTCCCTCTCTCTCAATAATATCCATAAACAAATTTAAAAGATTGTAGGTAAGAAATATATTTTCCTCAGTAGATAATAATGCAAAGGCCAAAAACGCCACTCTGCTCCCCTTCTGTGCCCCATCTGCTGATTACTTTGATTTTATAGTAGGACAGGATTTGCCCTGAGCATCACTGTATGCAATATTAATGACACTCTAGTTTGCTTTTAGACAACAGCCTTGGTAGTGAAATCTACCTCCTCTTCCCTAAATGCCACAGCTCTATTCTGCATTTTGCCATTAACAACCAGAAAAATGTGTTTAACCCTTTCTAAAAATCAATACACCCTGCATAGTGAGGAAGAAGTTGTTATGGCCACTTTCCAGTCTGTAATACACTGAAGGCCACTTAAGTCTGATACTGGGAGCTATTTAGCAGTGGAATAGGAGTGACATCTGGCAGCCAGCTAAACTAATCTGGAGTATGTTCTCCATATGAATGATCTTGGGGGATAGGTCTTCCCAGATTTTCCCATAAAATTGTCAGTCAGAATTAATGTGGATATCAGCTACCTTTCAGTTTTTGGCACGATCTAAACTGAGATGTTTGAGTAGGTGCTGAAAAGAAGGCATTTTCTTATTTCAGAATCTATTTTCATACATGGTTAGTTGCTAAAGTTGCTTTTATTCAAGTGATGGTAATAGCTGTTGCCTCCAGCAACTCATTGTTTGTTATTGGTATAAGAGCACAATGTTTCTGTTGGCAGTTCACATCTCAGTGGCCAGCAGGCCACATAAACTCTTTGGAGATCTTGGCTTCTGCAGAAGAGTGTGACTGTTTCTTCTTCCAGAAAGAAATGTTGCATTTCAATAAAGAGAAAGGATTTTTTTTCCTAATGTTTGAATTTTCTGTTGCAGGTTGCATCTGTTGCCCTACCCATAATATAATTTTATTCACAATTCCTTCCAGCTGCTCTAAATAGGAGAGTTCTCAGAGGTGCTCAGGAAATATGAGGTCAAATTCTCTCTTACCCTTGTGTTTTCATTGACTTTTTGGGCTTTCATAGATACAAAGCAAAGAATGTAGAATAGAGTAGGGATATGCAAAGTAGAGTAGGGATATGCAAGTAACCAAAATCACAGATGATATAGATGATTGGCAGAATTTCACAGTCCTACACAAATAGAGAGAGATCAGTGATAACCTTATTGAATAGAATCACAGGACTGTAGGATTATTTTATAATAGCTAAAGGTGATTGCACCACTTTGTAAAATAGGTAGGAGAGTACTACTACAAGTAGTTTATAACCTATCTTTCTTCTGTTGGAGATAGTAATTCTTTTTATTTTTAATTTTTTTTAGTATTGTCTTGCTGCAGTAATACAGTTTTATCCTTACTGTAGAGTGTTATGAAATGTGAGCTCAAATAATCCGTTTCTTATTTCATATGGTCTTTATTTGCACATTCCTCTGTCTTTTTATTTATTTATTTATATTTTTGATGATTTGGCCACACCGAACTGACTTTTCCAATTAGTATGACTTGCAAAAAATAATAAAAAAATAAATTTAAAGGAGAAGAATGGCATGATATCCTGCATGCAACTGATAATGCCAGAATTAAAATTCAAGTAGGATAATCTTACACTTAAAAAGGTAAATTAGGTAGTTACAGGATCAAGCTAAGGAAAGCTCACACAATTGGGTTTGGCATCTTTGTACGCTGACTGTGGTTGTTGTTATGGGGTAGACTTTAGGAAAAATTTGCATTCTTGCTAGTTTATAGTCCAGCTGAAGTCATTGGTTTGGTACTTCCTGTAGTGCTTACCAAAGCCCATTGAAGAGATTGCATGGGTTTGTTCTGGAATATTCTTTTGATCCCTCCTTCTTTCTCCACCACTAGTGCCCAAACCTATATGAATATGTAGCAACAGAGAAGCAGTAGCTTTTTAGCCTTTTTCACAGCAGAACTTTGGCATATCTGTTCCCCCAAGCCCCTGGCTTGTCCTAGCTCTAGGTCTATGATTTCATCACTTTTCTGTTTCCATCTCCTAAATGCCTAAATAGCAGTTATGTATTTAAGCACAACCTAGTCTTTAAAATATTTCAATTGTTGTATTTCATTAAAAAAACAAACAACGGCGTTCAAAAGGTAAAAGGAAAGTGTAGTGAGCAGAGGATGGTCTTAAAACTCAGATTATTTCAGGTATCATCACAAATTCAAAACACTAAACTGATCATAGAAACTTGGCACTTTCCAGATGAACCATCTCCTGCTTCTTGCAGACTGTTGCGATGCCTCAGTATTTTTTAATTTTTATTTTTTATTTTTACTTTTTAGAATTGGTGATTTGGACACATACATTTGTCTGAATGAACTAGTGAACCTGATTTGATTGCTCAAAGCAGTGGTTTTCCTTTATTTATTAATTTTTATACACAATGTTATGCGTGTGGTCTAAAACTCAACAGAAGACCGTGAAAAGCCAGACCAACCTGAGCACTAAATTTCTTGCACCTCCAGTAACTATAAAATAACAAAAGTGAATTAATAATGGTCATATTTTAGGAAAAGATAATACCCAGCTAGGAAATATCAGTCAGTTCATATTATGAATTATAATTATAATCTGTAATATGTTATTAAATAGTGATTTTATCAATAACTATTGTAATTTTTATAGGTCAAGGAGTAACTAATTTTCTGGAACATACTTATTGAGTGAGTCAGGCTTCTCTGGGCAGTGCTTATGCATGTGCTTAATTTCAGGTAAACATGCACTTTCCACAATTCATCATGCTCAGTATCTTTTAAAACATGAGCATTTGCAGATCCTTTAAATTAAAGAAAGAGAACAATTGCAAAGCTCCAAATTGCCAAAAAAGGGGCCAATGATCTGAAAATCTATATTTATATCACAACACAATTACTCTTTGCCATTACTGTAAAAATATTAGAGGTGCTTTTAAAAAATAGCTAATAATGCCATTTTCTTATAAAGAACATTCTTTCAACATACTTAACAGAAATCTTGCCTGCAAATGATAAATTCAACTTTAACACGCTATACTTCAAGGAGTTTCAAGTTTTGTGAGGGCTCACATATTCAATAGAACATAGCCTGGACACTTGAACCCAATGTCAAGCTGTTTAAAGGGAAAACAAAAAAGCCCCTAACACTTAACATGAGCGTGAGCTTCTAAATAGTTCTATCCAACTAATTTTATTTATAAATGAACTTTCCCTCTTTCTTGTGACAAGACAAAAAGTAGCAATGCTATATCGTGGCTAAGCATTTCGGGTGAAGAACCGAGGGACTGCGTGAACAGAACCCTTCTCCTGGCTCTTCACCGGACTCCAGAGGTGACTGAGACCAGCACTGCTGAGACACAGGCTAGCCTGTGAGTTTGTGAATAGCCCCTTTGAGTACAATGAGAACACTCAAGTGCTGGGCTTCATGCTCTTCTCCCACATTTCCCAACTTCAGATTTGCAAAGGCGTAACAATACTTTCTTTTCTCTTGGGTTTCATCCATGCTGTCTGCTTAGTCTGTAGTTTTGCAGCAGGGATGATCTCTTTCTCTGTCTTTATCTACTGCCTAGCACAATGGGACTCCCAGCTAGACAGGAGCCTCTAGGCATTAGTGTGTTGCAAATAACAACAGGGACAATAATGTACTGTTGCCTCAGTTTTGAAACTTCCTTCTCTTTTCTACAGAAACTGGACCCCACATAATAATTCTGCTAGCTAGCTAGACCAGAAAATGACACCAGTTATTAACCAGCTACTCATGGCAGGAGAGGCTGCTAGAATCAGAGCAGCTGCCCCTGTGGAGCCATTACCTTTCAGAACAAAACACTCTTGCACCCCCATAGTCAGCCTGGAAAAAGTAAACGATGTAGGCAGAACTTAAAAAAAAAATATATAAGCTTGAACCAAAGCATCCCTGTGGAGAGAATGGCTTTGGATCAGTCCCTGTATGCATGGTATATATGGTAAAAACAAAGCATACTAAGCTGTTAGGTGTTATAAGTGAAGGACATTTTCTAGAGATACACAATGTTCGTCCTGACAGAATCCCTTTAAGCACTGCCAAGAAAATTGAATACTGCACAGGAGAAGTAAATACCCTTCTACACAAAGACCTCACAAACTAGTTCTAAAAAAATGAAATTGTTGTCATTTTTATGCGGTTAAACCATATGAAAGTGATACAAAAGAACTCTTCTTTTTTTTTTTTTTTTTTCTTTCTAAAATAAACATTCATCAGTGTGGAGAGAAGTTTGCCTGGAAGCATCTTACTTAACATCTGACACCTGCCTGCATAGAAACATTACTCAGTGCACAAGGGAGTGGTGGCAGCTGTGTATATGCACATGCAATGGACTAAATCACATACTACATTAATATTGGCTGCCTCCTGTCCTCAGCCTGTGCATCCTGCATGGGATGCTGCATAGTGAGAAGAAGTCTAATGGGAGCACATACTTCTCCCTTTCTTTTCTGTTATTGATCTGGAGCTGTGTTTGTGGCACATCTTCCTATTTTATTAGTGAGAAAAGCTTTCATGAGAATTCTTTAGCAGATTTTTCTTGGGTTGAGTAAGTATCTTCAGTGTCAGGTCTTAAATACCATTCAGAATGTGATCTTCAACTTTGGGCAGCAGAGAGAATTAGTGTTAATCCTGGATGGGAAGCATTGTTTCCTGTGAGGCTACAGGACTAAGATGAGGACTCCAAGGTGAGTTCCTGGCTTTATAATCGAACTAGTTTCAAAGAAAGGGGCATAAAAAGTAATGATTTAAATACAACTAATTTTCCATTCAGCTGTTAAATTATTCACTGTAAAATCAGACTCCTTTGAAGTGAAGTGTGAGAGCTAAGAATGGATGGTAAAACATTGAGTCGTGTCTCTAGGAAGTAATCTCCCTACTTCCATAACTCAGTCTGTGTTAGAGATTAGAGATAACATTAGAAATACACGAAAAGTATGCATATATCTCAGAGGAAAAGTGAGATGTAACTAATATTTGAAAAAGTTGATACTTTATTAAGAAATAAAACTTAAAAGGTAAAGTTATTTGTAATTAAGAGTAGCAACAGAGAAATAAGTCATACTTAGTTGTTGTCCAGTGCTAGTCCGACAAAATTTTACAGCCTAATTTTCAGTATTTCTAATGTGACAAGGGAGCAGAACTGCTCTGTGCAACAGGCAGGGTAAGATTCAGGGGGCTGCTGTGCACAAGGAAGAGTAAGGATCTTTTCTTCAAAAAACATCTTCCTTGCAAGTGAAGGTAATCCATTAAAAGAGAAGCCTATGCAGCCAACACATGCATGCAGATCAAAGGCTCAGTGAGAGTGTTCTGGGAGATGACAGAAGTGGCCTGCATTCACTCTCTAGGCTTATTGGTATCAGTGAATATTGCAGTTCATTATAGCTGAAAGTGGCAGAGAGCCAATATTTATATAACAGAGCCAAATGGAGGAAAATACAGGAGGAACTCAGAGGTCAAAGAAGAACAGAGGGTAAATGGAATATGCAACAACTCTACAAATGGCAATTTTGGTTGCTGGAGTAACTTTCTGACATACTTCAAGCAATATATGGTTCCTTACAGCAAATAACTCTTGCTTCTCCTTGAACTGAAGGCAGAGTTCATCAACCATTAGATCAGGTCAGAAAAGAGGGTTTGTGTTTTTATGCCAACATTTTGAACAGTCAGAGGTTGTCCAGTGGGTCTTTCGAGGGACTACAGCAGATGCAGAATGCATATGGGGCAACATGAATGGCAACTTCAGGTAAGTGAATCTGTTTGGCAGAGAACTGTTTTGAGAGATTAGCAGGCATACTGAATACAGAAATGTATCTCACAGAAGAATTTTACATTGTGTGATAATTGAGACACTGAGATAAATGGTAGCAATGGCTGTGTTTGATATAGGTGCACAGACCAGATTAGGCATGATAAACAAATGAGTTGTTTTTTGGCTCAAGTTTAGACTTGGGCTAATGCTCAAAGCATCAACTTCTTACGAGGATGTTGTTCAGTGCTTCATGTGTAATACACTGAAACTAAGTCTTCTGTAACCCCTTTCAAAGATGAATATAGTAAACAGTTGTGAAGCAGAGTATGTAGTGTAAAGGTGGAAATCTAGTTAAGAGGTAATACAGGAAGGTTTGAGGAATAAGACAGAAAGTGCACAAATTGTACTTGTAATGGCAGATGGCAGGCCATGAATGAGGACTGCAGGGTGGAACACGTATTTTGGAAACTACAGTGGAGCAGGATAATATCCCTTGCCCTAAACCTACACCAAAGTAATGCAAAAACACAAGAACCACTAATTTGTCAAATATATTGTGCCTACCAGTTTATGAAGTCCTCTCGCACACTTCTCTGAAGAAGTAGAGGGAGAGTTTAAGTTCAAACCCCGCTACCCAGACCAGAGCTGCTTTATGTCCAAAGCTCCCTGTCTCTGTTCACACTGGTGCACTCCATGCTTGGCTCTGTCTTGTAAGCCAACACCTTTTCATAGGCCTAAGTTTATGCCATATGGAAAATGTTAAAAAACAGCTGTTCTTGAAGAAGAAATCAACAAGCTTGCAGATACCAGAAGACAAAGAAAGAAAAAGCTCAGCAGGTGAGAAGGATGGGCAATGAACTGATCATTTGTAATCTGTACAATATCTAAAATGAAGCATTTTAGAAATGAGATTGTTGGAAATACATGTAAATGGCTTGGAAAGAATATACAAGAAACCTGACTTGCCTATCTGTAAGATCAACATTCATGAACATGTGGTTTTGTTCCACTGAGCAATAGGACTCTCCTCAAGTCCAAAGATTCCTTTCCTGAAATGATCAGTCCAGGAAAGAAGAGAAGGAGATGTCATCACTAGACTGAATGGACAAAGAAAGCAGATTCATGAATGAGGCAGTGTTCAGACAACAGTGAGTGGGCTTAAGTAATTCTCTAACAAGTCCAAGTTTTGTGAGCAGTACTGCCACAGAAACAGCAGATAACATGAGCTTCTTGCTGACCTGGCTGGCAGTATTACAGGGATAATATTTTTGTTAGGATGAACTGTTCTTGAACTATTCTAGCAGTGCAAAAGGTACAAACAGGCTGTCTTTCAAAATCAGGCATGCATCTCTCTCTCTCTCTCTCTCAGCAGGAGAAGAGGAGAATGTATGTATATACTTATGGTACTGTGGCTGTGTTGTGGTTTAACCCGGCTGGCAGCTAAACACCACACAGCCGTTCGCTCCCCCTCCCCCCTCCCTCTCTGGGATGGGGGAGAGAAACGGGAAAGTGAAGCCTGTGAGTTGAGATAAAGACAGTTTATTAAGACAGGAATATAATAATAACAATAATAATAATAGTGATAATGATAATAGTATTACTAATAATAATGTGTAAGAAACAAGTGATACACAATGCAATTGCTCACCACCTGCTGACCGATGCCCAGCCTATCCCCAAGCAGCCGGCGCCCCCACCCCGGCCAGCCACCCCTATATATTGTTTAGCATGACATCAGATGGTATGGAATACCCCTTTGGACAGTTTGGGTCAGCTGTCCTGGGTCTGTCCCCTCCCAGCTCCTGCTGCACCCCTAGCCTGCCCGCTGGCAGGACAGAGCGAGAAGCTGAAAAGTCCTTGGCCTGGTGTAAACACTGCTCTGCAACAATTAAAACATCAGCATGTTATCAGCGCTCTTCTCATCCTAATCCAAAACATAGCACCCTACCAGCTACTAGGAGGAAAAATTAACTCTGTCCTAACTGGAACCAGGACAGGCTGAACTTGAGAGATTCCCAATGCCTGCTTATGTTTGAATGTTTTTTCTTTGCAGTTCTTTTTGCAACACCCAATTTTTGCAACAGTCAGGCAATGCAAGAATCTTGTTCCAAGGGCACATCCAGACCCAATATTGTTTCTTTAACTTCCCCTTTGAGACCCTGATGCTTGTACTGATAATCTATTTAGTAACTTACTCATTTTTCTGCAATAAAAAAATGGAGTTCCTCATGCAGAGTGAGAATGTTCTAAACTCATTTGACAACGAAATGAAACAGACATAATTAAGTTTTTAGATTCATGGGAGAATCTACCAAGATTTGAGTCTAACCCAAAAATACATGAAAGGAAAGGTTATGGTTATATTTAAAATGATGGTGTCAGAGAGGTTACTACGTATAAAATCAAATTTCTAATAAAACACTTTGTATCTCGACTCAAATAGCTGTAACAGTACTGATCTGTGGGCACAATGCAGGGTCTATAGAATGGCAGTTTAATACACTTCTCCCCTAACTTTCTCTGAATGAGAAACTGTTTCTTAGATCTTGGAGAAAATCTTAGCTTTAGACAGTACAGTCCGCTTCCTTGTGGGAAGAGGAATAAACTTGTCTGACATATAAGAACAACTTTGTTTAGATCAGGAGCTGTGACAGTGTGACTACTATAAATGGTTGTAGCAGGTTGTAGTGGGGTGGGGGTCTGTACATTCTCTTATGCAACAAGTGATAGAACAAGAGGAAATAGCCTCAAGTTGCACCAGGGGAGGTTTAAGTTGGGTATTAGGAAAAATTTCTTCTCTGAAAGGGTTGTGCGGCGTTGGAACAGGCTGCCCAGTGAAGTAGTTGACTCACCATCCCTGGAGGTCTTCAGAAGATTTGTAGATGTAGAGCTTAAGGACATGGTCTCATGGTAGACTTGGCAGTGCTAGGTTAATGGTTGGACTTAATGATCTTAGATGTCTTTTCCAACCTAAATGATTCCATGATTCTATGATTCTCATTAAATTAAAAACAAAAACGAATCCTCTGTCCAATATAGTTAAAACAATACAAATCTGTGGATAAGCTGGGTAGTAATTAAATACATTGTCATTCACCTCTCTATAAGTGCTTCAAATTGTTCCCAGGGCTGTGAATGAGTAAGCTCTACAAACAGTTGGTGACATTGTGAAATAAGTCAGCTTAGCTACATTTCTAATGAGTAATTGCACACCACAAACTCCTCTGTCAGTGAGATTTTGAATGCTTAACAATGTTAGCAGAGAGACTAGGAAGTTATCAGGAATGGATCACTTAATTGAAGATGGAAATTTTAATGGTCAGAAATAGAACAGCTTACTCTGCTACTGCAGATATGACAGACCTACTCGGCAGATTCAGCACACTTTGTTTAATCAGTCTCACTCCTTCTATAGGTAGTTAATTCACTCCAAATCAAACTGTAAATGAAAACACCTCCTCAATTTATTTCAAGTATGAATCTTTACTTATGTGTAAGTATTGTACAGAATTGTACAGTACATTTTCAGCAGTTAAGGCCACATTTTTATGCTTCTTTTATACACCTCATCTTCTCATCATTCAATATTTATTAGTTAAAAAGTATTGGGCATTCCTTTTAAACTGATACAATAAGTTACTTCAACAGTACTGTAAATGGAAGATATAATGGTTGTTTTCTTTTCCTCCTTTTTTAAAAGGAAGCGATGATGCATAGTAAAACAATCCATTTATAAGCCCCTGTAGCTAATCTCACAGGATAATGCTACTGAGAAGAAATTAATCCTGCCACAAAACTTTTGACCTATCACTGAATTTGGCTCAAGAACAAAGGCATGCTCTTTATCATTATTCTTGGGAAAACTTTCTCTCTAGAGTGAAATCCTGCCATTGAGGCAGTGAATTAATACTCTCAAGAAAATTAAGAATATATACAGAACAAGCTAAGAATTAGAAATTAATATCTGAAATGCAGAAGTAAGAGCATGTTTGTTCAAAATATTGAAAAAAAATCAAGTGGTAGCAAATATTAAGTTTTAGTTTATACACACATTTCCAGACCTAGCATCTAAGCATCCTAACCAGATGGATCCTGCTTGCCCCAGCTTCATGAAGAGCTTTCTGATTAGTTTGCCATCTTCACTGATGATCACACCTCTCCTACGTCCTGAAAACATATACTCCTGGTGATAAGATACAAGATGCATACCTTGGGGGGCAGGGATCCAGGCTACAGGCTTTCAGCAGCTGTGGAGGACGGCGGCTCATTATGCACAATGTTTCATCTGCAGTCTCCCTGGTTTGCTTGTTCAGGCAGGTCACCACAGCCTCCTGGACACCTGCACACAAAAATGCATGGTCACTGCCAGCTCCCGGTACCCAGAGGGGCATCCAAGGGCAGAGACAGCCCCGCAATTCCTTTTTTCTCCTCTGTTGGGAACAAGCCTTCAATTGTAACTCTTGTAATTTTCCTGTAACAGTCACACATTGCCTACTGCACCTTATATGTCTGGTTTCCCAGCTGACAGGGAGATGGTCTAATCAAAACTCTGCATGGGATGCTGGGCTTGTCCTTGCTCTCATTCTCACTGTGTGTCTCAACAGCATTGAGAAGTCTGTAGGTTCGTTCACTACTTACCTTGCCTGGGCAGAAAAATGTACAGTGCTCTCCAGTGATGCCTCCATTCATAGTATGTGCAGTCATGCTGTTTATTTGTCAGCCAGGCAGGTTAGGGTGTAAAGATAGCCTTGATGTTGGCACGCTATATTTTAAGAAACTAAGATTACTCTAAGTACAAAAGTAAAGCAAAACAAGGTCAAGTATCAGCTATTTTTCTATATCCAAACTAACACCTGCACTGGAGATGCAAAACTGCCAGGTGTGTCTGAGAACTGGTACAGAAGAGGGGTAGCTGTGAGGACTAAGAGAGAAGTTGGAAGATTGGATGATTAGGCTACAACTTGGAAAATGCTTGTTGATACCAAATTTGTCATGTACTCTTATGCACGCCAGTTACTCTGTCTCAGTTTTCCTGTAAAATAGGCATATCAAGATTTTTTGGATCACATGGTTAGAAAGATAGAAAATCAAGCATTGCAGCACTACATGTTATAGGAAAGACTACTTAGTGAAAGAAGTCTGCTGGATCTACTTCTTCCCCGGGGGTTGTGTGGATAGTTATTTGCCTAAATTCCCTAAAAATCTAATCCACAGTGGTTCAAGCAAGATAGAAGTATGCTCTTTACATTCATCCCAACCTCCTGAGTTGGGAAAAGGTTAGCTGAACTCACAATTGCATCATCTTTTCAAAATCAGCAATTAGTTTTCCAAAATATCTTACAATCTTTTGAAGATACCAGTGGGGGGAGGGGGGAAGAAGAAAAGTGGGAAGCTCAAACAGCTCCACGAGCAGTGTAACAGAATCATCAATGCTTTTTGCTATTTCTAACGCCAGAACACGTCATTAGGCAAACAATGACATCATATTGCTCTACAGGACCAAAGAACTGTAGCTCATCATAGGTTCTGCACTCCTGAAATCATTCGTAGATTCATTCCTCTTATTCTCAGTACAGGCTGAAGAGAGGTCCACAGCAAAGTGGCATGCTGAACAATTTATAGGTTTCTATGTGCTTGTGCAAGCCTATTCAGGACATGCCTGTGACCCTATCCCCAAGCATTATCCCTGCTGTACTCAGGTGCTGAAAAGAAGAAAGAAACTTGACATTTTGGGACATTTGGACATTTTTTCGACAACAAAATTACTGAAGACTCTTAAGTCAGCCAACATTGCTATGGGTTTCATTCTTCAGAAGATGGCCGCATACTTTCAAACAATTTTTCTATTCAAGTAATCTCCCCAAACACATTTATACATAAACAATATGTTCTCTGCCCTGTCTTGTTCAGTATGTTTCCAACCCAATTGTTTTTCTGTTGAGTATATTGCAAAACGAGGCATATGAACTCCCCCCTGGGACAGACTGCTCCTGTCTGCAGAACAGAAGCAGTTCTCTAACTGGTGGGAAATGGCACTGTGTTGAAATTATTGGTCTCTACTTTGCATTGATCACTTGAGCAGGCCTAAATAGCAAGACCAAACTGATGAACACAGGGGAAAAGGACCACTAGTCCTGAGGAAGGGAAATGTTGGAAAGTACTTCTCTTAACTGTGTGGAAAGAAACCACTGAGTTCTGCATACTGACAATTTCATTGTTTGATAGGGATAAGGCTAAACACATCTGTTATGTGCTTTTCAGATCAGAATTTTGTAAACTAGGTCTATTTCCACAGTTTCAATTTCTCCTCTCTGAAGTGTGTCACTAATGAGCTGTTGACCAATGATTATCAATTACCTCAGCGCTTTTGCATTGCCTGGTTCGGAGCTGACTATCCAACTCTGATTGACTGTGAGGTCTTGAATTCCGCCTCTCCTCCATTTCTCCATCCCAACCCAGATGATTTCATAGAATCATAGAATATCCAGAGTTGGAAGGCTTTATCAAGCTCATGGAGTCAAGCTCTGAAACTACTGCTCTTCAGCTTTTACTATACAACTGTCCCCAAACCCCACAGTGTGCTCATTAGGACCACATCAGGAGTTGAACTCGACCCTTGTGGATCCCTTACAACTCTGATTCTACGATTCTATTACCCATGCTTCCTCCTGTCACCTAAATTATCTCTGATTGTATTTCCAACAATTTTAGTCTATTCTACCAGCATTCTACTCTGCTCATTGTGATTACCATTCAGAAATTCTTGCAAATTTTTACCTTATAAAGATTTCAGTATGACTATTAATCCTGTCTGATGGCCTGGGTATTGAAGAAAAAGGCTCCTCCTGAGCTTAGCTAGTCCGTTGTTCCTAGATCTGGTAATGACAGAGATTGCTGGCTATAACAGTATGTGCCAATGACTAAAAAAAAATCTAGCTTGCTCTAGCAGCAAACAAATGTGCTCAAAATCACTTTTTTCAGCTTCTCCTTGATTCTCACATGGAATTCATTTCAGCATATTGATAACATCTATCCTCTGTTTTTGATAGGTCAATGAGGCGATTGGTTACAAACTTTAAATCAACAGAGGGATCACTGTACCTTTAGAGGATATAAAGAGCTACTGTCTGTCAGAAGCTCCACAGTATGGAGACCATTAAAAAAAGTGTATGAACTTCAAGAAATTTGCTTGTCAAATAAGTGAATTCTAAGCACTATTATGGACAATATTACCAGAACAAAAGCTGTTCTCTTTAAAATTGCTTTCTCTGAAAAAAAGAAATCAGTTCTGAGTGGGAAATTGCAATACAAAATGGTATAAGGGTGGGACATGAATCTAAGCAGTTTAAGTTAACTTTCAAAATACCATCAAATGAGATTTTCTATGTTTATATCTACCAGAATAGAATAATTGTTACATGATATTTGATGACAGCTCTGGGAAATGCAGCCACTAACAGCAGACTAAATGGCTAACTAATTCCTTCTGGTTGCTACTTCTAGGAGGTGAAAGGTTACTTCTGCATCTATCCAATTTCTTCTCTTGAGATTCCAAAACCAATAAAATTAGTTTGACCTGTCTTGCACCTATGGCTGCAAAAGTATCTGACTTAGCATCTGCTAATCTGCAAAATTTGGAGCTGACATCAGACAAAAAGAAATCTTGGCTAAAGGTTTTTGCTGACAATTATAAAGCAAAATGTCTCTGTCATTTCAGTCTATGTTGGAAAAATATGCACATAATCACTGTATTTAGAGAAATGACTTCATTTCAACAGGACATTTCTAGAAGATATTAAGGTTTCAGTATTCACAGCGCAAATGTGACAAATCATTAGTGCTCACTAGTAGACTCAATATGTGACAGATACTCCTGTAAAGTCAGTGTTCATCACCACTTAGCATACATTAGTGTCAGATTTTTTATGTAGGAATCAAAGCAATAGAGGCAATGATATGACAACTCTTTGTGAACTGCTCTAAACACTGACTACCATCAGCAAGATAATAGTAAGCTTAGAAACCTCTTGCATTATTTTCCATTAATTATTACTGTTGTTTATAAGTTTGCAACATATTACTGGTAAATCTGTGTAGATCAAACTCTTAAGCATTCATGAGTTATTGAGTGGTTTCCAGTCCTAGTGTATTCATTCTGTATTTATGTATATGTAGCCTGAAACTTCTCATGTAAAAAGAGAGCACCTAACAAAATCAAGATTTAATTTAAAAATAATGGAGAGAGCTTATTTTTCAGAACTAGCTAGACAAAATGATGGGAAAAATGAATATCAGAGCACATTAGTATTCCCTAACATGTGGATCCTGTGACCTTGATTAACACTGAGAAGCTCCAAGCATCAAGTCTGCTAGCTTCAGGCAATTACACCATTAGTACTTTTTTACCATATGTTTTCTTAGCAGTGAGATCAGAACTAGTGGCACTTAGTGGTAGGAGTTACAGAACCAGCTGAGCCCTTAGAATATCAATAATCAAATGCATCTGCTATGGGAGGACCATTTGTTTCCACGTCTATATTTGCACAGCACAAGTCAAGAGATAAAAACTAAAAATGACATATGATTCTTGCCTGTATCACAAAATCACTTCAGCAATTTTTGTGTGAGTGCAATCTGAATGATCTGCAGATACATGGAAACAGTAATACATGAAACATTGATCATTCTTGGTGACAGCCAGAACATGGAGCCTCAAAGTCCTGTGTAAAACATGTCATGCACTTGGGCATTTTACAGTTTTCATCCAAGCCTTTTCAAATAGATGCATCAAAGGAACAAGTCCATGGGTGTTCTCACTGAAAAGCATGCACTTAAAGAGGGAAAGCAC
>NW_027663546.1:0-16000 GCF_964034855.1 Anser brachyrhynchus | reverse complement strand
GGGTGGCAGTGGGGGACAGTGGGTGTTGTTGGGGGGCACTGGGTTCAGCTGGGTGCTGTTAGGGGCAATGGGTGCTTTAGGGTGCCACTGGGGGGCAATGGGTTCAGTTGGGTGCCATTAGGGGCAATGGGTGCTGTTGGGTGCCACTGGGGAGCAAGGGGTACTGTTGGGTGTTGGGTGCCATTGCAAGGCAATGGGTAGCACTGGGGGGGCAACTGGTGCAGTTGGGGGGCAGTGGGTGCAGTTGGGGGGTGATGGGTTCAGTTAGGGGGTGATGGGTGCCATTGGGTGCCACTGGGGGTGTTGGGTGCCACCGGGGAGTGATGGGTGCAGTTGGGGGGCAATGGGAACGTTTTGGGGGCAGCGGGTGCAGTTGGGTGCTGTTGAGTGCCATTGGGTGCTGGGTACCATTTGGGGGCGTTGGGTGCCATTGGGGGGCGTTGGGTGCCACTGGGGGGCAGTGGGTGCAGTTGGGTGGTGATGGGTGCCATTGGGTGTTGGGTGCCATTGGGGAACGATGGGTGCCATTGAGGAGTGATGGGTGCCAGTGGGTGTTGGGTGCCATTAGGGAGCAATGGGTGCCATTTGGGGTCAGTGGGTTCAGCTGGGGGGCAATGGGTGCTGTTGGGTGCCATTGGGGGGCAGTGGGTGCAGTTGGGCAGTGATGGGTGCTGTTTAGAGGTGTTGGGTGCCATTGGGGGGTGTTGGGTGCCATTGGGTGTTGGGTGCCATTTGGGGGGTGTTGGGTGCCATTGGGGGGCGATGGGTGCCAGTGGGGGGCAGTGAGTGCAGTTGGGTGCTGTTGAGTGCCATTGGGTGTTGGGTGCCATTTAGAGTTGTTGGGTGCCATTGGGGGGCAATGGATGCCATCGGGGTGGCTGGGTGGTGGTGGGTGCCATTGGGTGTTGGGTGCCATTGGGGGGGTGTTGGGTGCCATTGGGGAGCAATGGGTGCCATCGGGGGTCAGTGACTTCAGCTGGGGGGGGCAATGGGTGCTGTTGGGTGCCGTTGGGGGGCAGTGGGTGCAGTTGGGTGGGGATGGGTGCCGTTGGGCGTTGGGTGCCATTTAGGGGTGTTGGGTGCCACTGGGGGGCAGTGGGTGCCATTGGGATGCCGGTGCCACGGGGCGATGGTACCACGTGGTGCCACCTGGTGACCCTGCCCTGCGGCGCGGGCGCCGTCGCAGGCGGAGGTGCGGGAGGATGACGCCGTCTTCGCCCTGGCCCCCCGGCCCGGGGCGCCCCCCGCCCGCCTGCTGCGCGCCGCCCCCCTGCCCCGCCTGGTGCGGCACCTGCTGGAGGCCCCGGCCCGCGGGGACGGAGCCTTCGTCCCCACCTTCCTCGCCACCTTCCGTGCCTTCACCCAGCCCCACGACGTCCTGCGCCTGCTGCTCGCCAGGTGGGGGCGCGGGGACGTCGCCTGGGGGCTTGGGGACGTTGTGGGGGGCTGGGGGCTTTGTGGGGGGTCTTGGGGACATTTCGTGGGTGCTTGGGGACGTTGCATGGGGTCTCGGGGACGTTGCTTGGGGGCTTGGGGTCATTGCGTGCGGGTTGGGGACATCGCTTGGGGGCTTGGGGACACTGCAGAGGGGGCTTGGGGACACCGTGTGTGTTTGGGGACACGGCACGGTGACACCGCGTGTGGCGGGGGCCCCGTAGCTCTGATCCTCCCCCCCCGTGTCCCACCCAGGCTGGAAGAAATGGGGGGGCTCTCGGCAGCCCCCAGCTCCCCGGAGGTGGCTGAGGCCAAGGGGTGAGTGACGGCCCCGTCCCCTTCCCTGTCCCCATCACTGTCCTGGTCCCCATTTCCACCCTGTGCCATCCCATCCCTGTCCCTGTCCCCATCCCTTTCCCTGTCCCCACCTTGTCCCTGTCCCCGTCCTTGTCCCCATCCCTGTCCCCAACCCCATCCCCACCCCGTTCCTGTCCCCTCCCCATCCCCATCCCGTCCTGTCCACGTCCCTGTCCCTGTCCCCATCCCTGTCCCCATCCCCATCCCATCCCTGTCCCTATCCGTGTCCCTGTCCTCCCCCCCATCCCGTCCCCCTCCCCACCCCGTCCCCGTCCCCACGTCCCCGTCCCTCTTGGTGTCCCCGCAGGGCGCTGGCGGCGCTGCTCAGCGCCTGGCTGGATGGGTACCCCGAGGACTTCGGGGGGCCCCCGGCCATCCCCCTGGCCGAGCGCCTGGTGGGGGCGCTGGAGCCGGGCTCGGAAGCGGGGCGGCGCCTGGAGAACCTGCGGGGAGCCCCCCCTGAGCCCCCTGCCCCGCCGCCGGACGGGGACGGGGACGAGGACGGGGACGGGGACAGGGACGCCGACCCCCTGGACATCCTCGCCTTCCAGGCGCAGGAGGTGGCCGAGCAGCTGACGCTGATGGAGGCGGTGAGCACCCCAAAAAGCTGCACCCCAAAAGTCCTGCACCCCCAAATCCTGTACCCTAAAAAAAACTACCCCAAAACCTCGTATAAATCCTTTATCCTGAAAAAGTGCACCCCAAAAATCCTGTATACCAAAAAACTGCACCCTGAAAAATCCTGTGTCCCCAAAAACTGCATCCCAAAAGTCCTGTATACCCCAAATCCCCCCAAAACTGCACATGAAGATCCTGTATCCCCCATAAAACACCACAAAAATCCTGCATCCCCCCAAAAAACACCCCAAAAATCCTGTATCCCAAAAAAAATGCACCCCAAAAAAATTCTATATCCCAAAACAAAAACCCCCAAATCCTGCATCCCCCCCAAAAAAACACCCCAAAATCCTGTATCCTGAAAAAAAACCAACCCTAATGTCCCTCGATGTCCCCATGTCAGTGTCGTGTCCCCATGTCCCTCCATTCCCGTGTCCCTCGATGTTCCCCCATGTCTCCATCTCAGTCATGTCCCCATGTCCCCATCCCCGTCTCCTTGTCCCCATGTCCCCACATCCATGTCATGTCCCCATGTCCTCCATCCCCACGTCCCTCCATCCCCATGTCCACATCTCCACACCATGTCCCCACGTCCCTCCATTCCATGTCCATTGATGTCCCCCATGTCCCCATCTCTGTGTCATGTTCCTACGTCCCTCGATGTCCCCATCTCCGAGTTATGTCCCCACATCCCTCCATCCCCATGTCCCCCGTCCCCATGTCGTGTCCCCATGTCCCTCCATCCCCATGTCCCTCCATGTCCCCATCTCCATGCCATGTCCCCATGTCCCCCAACCCCATAACTCCCCATCCCCATGTCCCCATGTCCTCATGTCCCCATGTCCCCATCTCCACGCCGTCTCCACGTCCCTCCATTCCCATGTCCCTTGATGTCCCCCCATGTCCCCGTCTCCGTGTTGTGTTCCCACGTCCCTCCATTTCCATGTCCCTTGATGTCCCCCATGTCCCCCTCTCCGTGTTGTGTCCCCACGTCCCTCCATTTCCATGTCGCTTGATGTCCCCCATGTCCCTGTCTCCGTGTCGTGTCCCCATGTCCCTCCATGTCCCCATTTCCGAGTTGTCCCCACGTCCCTCCATCCCCATGTCGTGTCCCCATGTCCCTCCATCCCCATGTCCCTCAATGTCCTCCATGTCCCCATCCCCATGTCATGTCCCATGTCCCTCCATCCCTGTGTCCCTTGATGTCCCCCATGTCCCCATCTCCGTGTCGTGTCCCCATGTCCCTCGACATCCCCATCTCCGAGTTATGTCCCCATGTCCCTCAATGTCCTCCATGTCCCCATCTCCATGTCATGTCCCCATGTCCCTCCATCCCCACGTCCCCATGTCCCCATCTCCATCCCGTGTCCCCATGTCCCCCAACCCCATAACTCCCCATCCCCATGTCCCCATGTCCCCACCTCCACGCCGCGTCCCCCTGCCCCCGCATCCCCTCGCAGCCCTGCGCCCGACGCCGTTGTCCCCGCGTTCCAGGAGCTCTTCGTCCGCCTGGTGCCCTACGAGTGCCTGGGGGCGCTGTGGTCGCAGAGGGACAAGAAGGGCCAGGAGCACGCCTGTCCCAGCGTCCGGGCCACCGTGCGCCAGTTCAACCGCCTGGCGGGGGCCGTGGTGCGCTCCTGCCTGGGGGGCGCAGGGCTGCGGCCCCCCCAGCGCGCCCGCCTGCTGGAGAAGTGGATCCGCGTGGCTGAGGTCAGCGGCGGGGGGATGGGGGGGGGGACAGGGCGGGGGGGGTGGGTCCTGACGGGGGTGGGTTGGTGCCCGGTGGAGGTGGCCCCAAGGGAGGTGGCCCCAAGGGAGGTGATACCAATGGAGGTGGCCTTGTCCCCAGTGGAGTTGTCCCCAGGGGAGGTGATCCCAGTGGACCCAACAGAGGTGTCCCCAATGGAGGTGACCCCAATGGAGCTGTCCCCAGTGGAGCTGTCCCCTATGGAGCTGTCCCAATAGAGTTGTCCCCAATGAAGGTGACCCCAATGGAGGTGACCCCAATGGAGGTGTCCCCAGGGGAGTTGGCCCCGATGGAGGTGGCCTTGTCCCTAGTGGAGGTGGCTCCAATGGAAGTGACCCCGATGGAGGTGGCCTTGTCCCCAGTGGAGGTGGCCCCGTACCCAATGGAGTTGTCTCCAATGGAGGTGGCCCCAATGGAGATGAACCCAATGGAGGTGTCTCCAATGGAGGTGACCCCAATGGAGGTGTCCCTAATGGAGGTGTCCCTAATGGAGGCAACCCCAGTGTCGGTGGCCTTGTCCCCAGTGGAGTTGTCCCCAGTGGAGATGACCCAATGGAGGTGACCCCAATGGAGGTGACCCCAATAGAGGTGGCCCTGAACCCAACAGAGGTGGCCCCAATGGAAGTGACCCCCCCAGAAGTGGCTCTGTCCTCGATGGGGGTGACCCCAATGGAGCTGGCTGCAGTGGAGTGGCCCCTTTAGGGTGTCCCAACGGAGGTGTCCCCAACGGAGGTGTCCCCAGTGGTGGCAGACACCACGGCGGTGACCCACATGGGGCATCCCCGCGGCGGTGACCCCGCTGGAGGTGGCCCCATCCCTAACGAAGGTCCCCAGCCCCGGCGGCGCTCTGTCCCCCCCACCCCGGTGGGGGTGTCCCCGTGCCGCGGGTGACAGTCCCCGTGTCCCCAGGAGTGCCGCGCGCTGCGCAACTTCTCGTCCCTCTGCGCCATCGTCTCGGCGCTGCAGTCCAGCCCCGTGCACCGGCTCAAGCACAGCTGGGAGGAGATCGGCCGGTACGGGGACAGGGGACGGGGACGGGGACAGGGGACAGGGGACGGGGACACGCTCAGCCCCTGTCCCCCCAGGGACGCCCAGCGGAGCTACGAGGAGCTCAGCGCCATCTGCTCCGAGCAGGACAACTACAGCGCCAGCCGCCAGCTGCTCTTCCAGGTGGGGACATGTCCCTTGTCCCTTGTCCCCCGTCCCTTGTCCCCTGTCCCGTGTCCCCAGCCCTGTCACTTTTCCTCATCCTTGTCTTTTGTTCTGATCCCTCTTTCTTCATCCCCAGCCCTGTCCCTTGTCCCCAGCCCTAGCCACTGTCCCCACGCTTGCCCCCGGTGATGTCCCCTGTCCCTTGTCCCCAACCCTGTCCCTTGTCCCCAGCCCTGTCCCTTGTCCCCATCCTTGCCCCCCATCCCGTCTCTTGTCCCCAGTCCCCATCCCTTGTCCCCAACCACGTCCTTTGTCCCTTATCCCCATCCCAGCCCCACGTCCCCTGTCCCCCACACCCAGCTGTCCCCGTGCCTGTCCCCAACCTCCCCACCTTGTCCCCTGATGTCCCCATGTGTCCCCATGTCCCCCCCCAGGACACCCCGCAGGACGCCACCCCCCGCGCCGCCAGCCACGCCGCCCCTCGGATCAGCGCCCCGTGGTGAGGGACGGGGACAGGGGATGGTGGGGGGGGTGACAACGGGGACGGCGGCCACCGCGCCCTCACCTCTTGTCCCCTCTCCGCCAGGGGGTTGTCCCCTACCTGGGGACCTTCCTCCGCGACCTGGTGATGCTGGACGCGGCCATGAAGGACGAGCTGGAGGTGGGGACGCGTCCCCGCGGGGGGTGACCGGGGTGTCCCCAAGGCTGGGGGGGGGTGTCCCTGGGGACAGGGGTGTCCCCAAACTGATGGCTTTGTCCCTCTCCCGCAGGATGGCTGGATCAACTTTGAGAAGCGCCGCAAGGTGGGTCCCTGTCCCTGTCCCTTGTCCTTGTCCCTGTCCCCACCCCTAGTCCTTGTCCCCTGTCCCTGTTCTTGTCCCTGTCCCTATCCCCTGTCCCTTGTCCCCTCTTGTGTTTCTTGTCCCCCAGTCCCCTGTCCCCAATCCCCAGCCATGTCCCCTGTTGTGTCCCCTACACCCTGTCCCCCACCCCTGCCCCTGTCCCCAGCCCCCCCCAGCCGCATCCCCATGTCCCCACACCCCGTCCCCGCGTCCCCACATCCCCACACCCTGTCCCCATGTCCCCATGCCCTGTCCCCATGTCCCCACACCTTGTCCCCGTGTCCCCACACCCTGTCCCCATGTCCCCATGCCCTGTCCCCATGTCCCCACACCCCGTCCCCATGTCCCCACACCCCGTCCCCGCGTCCCCACGCGCTGTCCCCGCAGGAGTTCGAGGTGCTGGCGCAGGTCCGGCTCCTGCAGGCCTCGTGCCGCCGCTACTGCCTGCAGCCCCAGCCCCGCTTCCGCCGATGGCTGCGGGCGCTGCGGGCCCTGCCCGAGGCCCAGAGGTGGGGACACGGCCCCGGGGGTGGTGGCAGGGTCCTGTGGGGTGGTGGTGGGGGCCTTATGGGGTGGTGGTGGGTCCCTGTGGGGTGGTAGCAAGGCCCTGTGGGGTGGTGACATGTCCCTATGGGGTGGTGGCAGGGCCCTATGGGGTATGGGGGCATCTCCCTATGGGGGGGGTGGCAGGGCCTTATGGGGTGGTGATGTCCCTATGGGGTGGTGGCAGGGCCCATTGGGGTGGCGACATGGTCCTATGGGGTGTTGGGGCATGTCCCTATGGGGTTAGTGGCACATTCCTATGGGTGGGTGACATGTCCCCTGTGGGTGGGTGGCACGTCCCCATGGGTTGGTGGCACGTCGCTATGGGTGGGTGGCACGTCCCCATGGGGTGGGGTGACACGTCCTTATGGGGTGGGTGACACGTCCCTATGGGGTGGGTGACACGTCCCCATGGTTGGTGGCACGTCCCTATGGGGTGGGTGACACGTCCTTAGGGGTGGGTGGCACGTCCCTGTGGGTGGGTGGCACGTCCCTATGGGGTGGGTGACACGTCCCTATGGGTGGGTGGCACGTCCCTATGGGGTGGGTGACACGTCCTTAGGGGTGGGTGGCACGTCCCTGTGGGTGGGTGACACGTCCCCCATGGGTTGGTGGCACGTCCCCATGGGTTGGTGGCACGTCCCTATGGGGTGGGTGACACGTCCTTAGGGGTGGGTGGCACGTCCCTGTGGGTGGGTGACACGTCCCCATGGGTTGGTGGCACGTCCCCATGGGTTGGTGGCACGTCCCTATGGGGTGGGTGACACGTCCTTAGGGGTGGGTGGCACGTCCCTGTGGGTGGGTGACACGTCCCATGGGTTGGTGGCACGTCCCCATGGGTTGGTGGCACGTCCCCATGGGTTGGTGGCACGTCCCTATGGGGTGGGTGACACGTCCTTAGGGGTGGGTGGCACGTCCCTGTGGGTGGCATGTCCCTATGGGGTTGGTGGCATGTCCCTGTGGGGTGGGTGGCACGTGACACCCCCTGCCACACGTCACGCGTGTGCCCCCCGTGTCCCCCCGGCGTGTCCCCGCAGCCACAGCCTCTCGTGTGCCATCGAGCCCCCCGGCGACACGCCGCCCCCCGCGCCCCCCCAAGCCCTCGCTGGTCATCACGCACTGCACAGAGTAAGTAGGCTGGGGGGGGGGGAATTAAGGCGGGGGGGGGGGTCACCCCCTTTCTGCCCCCCCCCCCCCATCCCCTCCCTTTCCCCTTGCAGGCTCCTGACCTCCGTGGGGACCCCCTTGGTGGCCTGGGACCAGCCCTGCGCCCCCGCCGCCCCCCCCGCCCTCCTCGTCACCCCCCCGCGGGGCACCTCGCAGCTGCTGCCGCGCCTGGCCCAGGTGAGACCCCCCCCCCCAAAAAAATACAAAAATACTGGGGGGGGGGGGGGGCCTCAAGGTGACCCTCCTAACCCCCCACCCCCCGCACCCCCCCAGCACATCAAGTGGCCGTCGGTGTCGGCGCTGGATGAAGCGGCGGCCACCAGCGCCCCCCTGTCCCCCGTTGTCCCCCCCCCCCAGCCGGGGTCGCTGTCCCCCCCCCCCGGCCCCGAGCCCCCCGCCCCGGGGCCACCGGCGCTCGGCGTCCTGCGGCTCGGCCGTGCCCCCCTGCGAGTGCCGCATCATCCGGGCCCGCATGGAGCTGCACAACGGCAGCCTCTACAAGAGCATCCTGGTGAGCGCAACCATCCCCCCCCCCCCCCAAAAAAAAAAACACCCCCCAAAAATTGAATTTTTGTTTAAAAAAATCGAATTTTGGGCGCGCAGATCACCAGCCAGGACAAGACCCCCGCCGTGGTGGCCAAGGTGCTGGAGAAGCACGGGCAGGAGGGGGCCGCGGCCGCCCGCTTCCAGCTGGTCCAGCTCCTCCCCGAGGACCGAGGTGAGCTTTTGGGGGTGCCCCCCCCCCCAAAAAAAAAAATTTAAAAATAACAAAAAAAAAATCCCCCCCCCCGCAGAGCTCCTCCTGCCGCCCTCCGCCAACGTCTTCTACGCCATGAGCGCCGCCAGCCTCGACTTCGCCCTCCGGCCCCGCCAGCACCTGGGGGGGGCCGCGGGCGGCCGCCCCCCCCGGGGGGGCCCCGAGCTCAGCGCCACCTTCCCCAAAATCAAGGCCACCGGGCGCAAGCTGACCCGCGCCTTGTTTTGAGGGGGGGGGGGGGGGCACACTCCAGACGCCCACCCCCCCCCAAAGGGCGTTAACACTACGGCAATACAGACACTACGCCCCGCAGGTGTGTAAATTTGTGCGTTTTTTTTTTAATTGTTTTTATTATTTTTATTATTTTTTAAGGGGGGGGGTCGGAGTGATGCCCCCCCCCCCCCCCCCCCGTAACGCTCAGCCCTTGCCCTGCGCCCGCTGCAAGTCCTGCTGCAGCCTGGCCAGCGCCTCGCGCCGCTGCTCCGACTTCTGCTCCATCTCCTGCATCTGCTGCTCGTAGCGCTTGCTGCAGGGGTTAATTAGCGTTAATTAGCTGGGGGGGGGGGGCACCACCACGGCCCCCCCCCGGCCCCCAGCACCCACATCTCGCCGGTGATGTAGGCCAGGCGCTTGGCCACCGTGGCCCTGGCCTCCTCCATGTCCTGCCTGACCAGCACCGGCCCCATCAGCTTGAAGACGGCGTTGGTGTCGTCCAGCAGCTCCAGCTCCTGGTTTTTTGGGGGCAATTCGGGGGTTTTTAGGGTGTTTTGATATTTCGGGGGTTGTTTTGGGGGTTGTTTTGTGTGGTTTTTTGGGGGGGGGGCGCTCACCTCCTTGACGATGTTGTTCTCCGTCAGCTGCGCCTCCAGCTTCTGCCGCGCCGCCACCGACTTGCTGAGGTCTTCGGGGGGGGGACACACACACACAAAATTTTGGGGGGGTTCGCCCCGAAACTGGGGTGTAACGGGATGTGTAGGGGGAGTATGGGGTGAGGGGAGTATGGGACTGGGGGGTATGGGCCTCTGGGGGAGGATATGGGGTGGAGAGGGGGTGTTGTGGGGAGTGGGGGGCTATGGGGGGGGTTTGGGGTATGTGGGGGTGATGGGGGGGTTACAGGGTTTGGGGGGGAAGATGGGGGTTATGGGGTACGGGGGGGGTGATGGGGGGGATTATGGGGTATGGGGTGGATAATGGGGGATTACGGGGTATGGGGGGGAGAATGGGGGTTATGGGGTACGGGCGGGGAAGATGGGGACTGTGGGGTGGGGGGGGTTGATGGGGGGGTTATGGGATACAGGGGGGGGGAAGATGGGGGCTGTGGGGTGGGGGGGGTACAAAGTGGGGTATGACAGAGGTGGTATGGGGGGGAAATGGGGGTTATGGGGTCATGGGCGGGGGGACCAAAGTGGGGGGGAGGATGGAGTTATGGGGTAGGGATAAAGGGGGGGGCTATGGGGATTATGGGGGGAGATGATGGGGGGGGTTATGGGGTGGATAATGGGGGTTATGGGGTGCAGGAGGTTACGGTGGGGGGTTATGGGGTGCGGGGGGGGGATTAAAGGGGTACAGGAAGTTGGAGGGGCTATGGGGGGGGTTATGGGGGGGGGTTACGGGGTTGCGGGGGGGCTGTGAGGGGTTTTGGGGGGCTATGGGGCGGGGGGGCCCTGCCCGCCCCGTACCTTTCTGCAGCTGCTGGTACTTCTCCAGCTCCCCCTGCAGCTTCTTCTGGATCTGCTCCGCCATGGCCGGGCTGGGAGAGGAGAAGGGGGTGGGGGGGGGGGTCACGGGCACCGCTCGGGCCCCCCAAGACCCCCCCCCCCCGTTCCCCTCCCCCCCCCCCCCGCCCCTTCCCCTCCCCCCACCTCTCGGCGCTCCCCGCGCCCCAACCGGCTCCGTGCAGGCCCCGCCCCCCTGCGCCCGCCGCCCACGTGACCCCGGCCCCGCCCTCCTGCGCCGCCCCGCGCCTGCGCACACCTCGACTGCCAACCCCCCCCCCCGCCGCGCTCCCGCTCCCTGGCCACGCCCCCCGCCACCTGGGCCACGCCCCCGCCTTGGCCACGCCCACCCCTCCGCGACACCGCCCGCCCCACTCCGGCCACGCCCACTCCACCGCTGGCCACGCCCACTCCACCAATGACAGCGGCCGGCCAGCGCCTAGCCACGCCCACTCCGTTGACCACGCCCACCCCCCTCTGGCCACGCCCACCCCGGCTCCAGCCCCGCCCACCCCATAGCCAACCACACCCGTAGCCACGCCCACCCTCCAGGCCACACCCACCTCCCAGGCCACGCCCACTGCCAGGGCCACGCCCACCCTCCAGACCACGCCCACCGGCCCAGGCCACGCCCCCTCCCAGCCCCGCGGGGCCGTGCACGGCTCCCGCCGGCTTTGCACGCCCCGGGGCCCTTTGCACGCCCCCTCCCGGGGCTCTTTGCACGCTCGCGTGCAATGGGGGCGGCGCCGCCGGCCCCGCCGGGCCCCGAGCAGCGGCGGTGAGCGGCGGGGATGTGCCGGAGGCGGCGGCCGGGCCGGCGGGCGCTGCGCAGGGCGGCGGGGCTGGCGGTGCTGCTGCTGGGGCTGGGGCTGGTGGGCAGCGGCGTGAGCGAGGAGCTGCTGGCGGCCCTGCTGGCGGCGTGGCTGGAGCGGGGGGGCGCTGCCACGGACGCGGGGTTTGCAGACGGTGCGGGGTTTGCAGACGGTGCAGGGTTTGCAGACGGTGTGGGCTTTGCAAAAGGTGGGGGCGTTGCAAACGGCGCAGGGCTTGCAGCTGCTGCAGGCTTTGCAAACGGTGGGGGCTTTGCAAACAATGCAGGGCTTGCAAACGGTGCAGGGTTTGCAAACGGTGCAGGGTTTGCAGCTGGTGCAGGCTTTGCAGATGGGGGGGGCTTTGCAATCGCTGGGGGCTTTGCAAAAGGCGTGGGCATTGCACGGTACGTGGGCACTGCAAACGGCGGGAGCATCGCGACCGGCGGGGGCTTTGCAAATGGTGTAGGCTTTGCAAACGGCGCAGGCTTTGCAAACGGTGCGGGCCTTGCAAACGCTGTGGGCATTGCAGGTGATGCAGGCTTTGCGATCGCTGCAGGCCTTGCAGACAGCGGCCACATCGCAAACAATGCAGCCGCCGCGGGCATCGCGACGGGTGCGAGCTCTGCGATTGGCGTGGGCGCAGCAAACCTCACGGGCCCTGCAAACAGCGCGCCCGTTGCTGGCAGTGTCCCCATCCTCGGTGACACCCCCGTCCTCGGCGGCATCCCCGTCCTCGTGTCCCCCCCCGGCTGCGGGGACCCCGCGCCCTTCCTGCTGCTGCTGGTGCCCAGCGCCCCGTCGCACTCCGCCCAGCGCCAGGCGGTGCGGGACACCTGGGGGGGCTCGGGGGGGGCCGGGGGGCTGCCCACCCGCACCCTCTTCGGCCTGGGGGTGCCGGCGGGGGGCGGCGCGGCGGGGGCGGCGGTGCTGGCCGAGGCGCGGCGGCACGGCGACGTCGTGCAGGGCGCCTTCGCCGACACCTACGCCAACCTCACCCGCAAGACCCTGCTGCTGCTGGGCTGGGCGGCTGCGCGCTGCCCCGGCGCCCGCTTCGTCCTCAAGGCCGACGACGACGCCTTCGTGCACGTGCCGGCGCTGCTGAGCCTCCTGCGCGCCTCGCCCGCCCCCGCCCGCCTCTACCTGGGCCGCGTGCACTGGCGCGTGCGCCCCGAGCGGGACCCCCGCGGCCGCCACCACGTCCCCGCCTCCCTCTACGCCGCCGCCGCCTTCCCCCCGTACTGCAGTGGCAGCGCCTACGTCCTCTCGGCCCCGGCGGTGGCGGCGGTGCTGGCGGCCGCCCCCCGCGTCCCCGCCGTGGGGCCCGAGGACGTCTTCGTGGGGCTGTGCGCCCGCCGAGCCGGGCTGGCCCCCCGGCACTCGGCGCGCATGGCCGGGGCCGCCCGCTTCCCCCTGGACCCCTGCTGCTACGGGGGGGTGCTGCTGAGCGCCCACCGGCTGCGGCCCCCTGAGCTGCGGCGCGCCTGGGAGCTGGCGCGGGGGGGGGAGGCCGCCTGCAGCCCCCTGCAGCGGGCGCTGGGCGTGCTGCGCTGCAAGGCGCTGGCCGCGCTGCAGGGGCTGTGGTCCTGAGCTGGTGGGGGGGGGGTGCACGGGGCAGGGGGGGGCACGAGAGCCTGCGATGCGGGTGTAACGGGGTGCAGGGCGTTGCACGGGGTCAGGGGGCTGCAGAAGAAAGAGGCCGCAGCACGAAAAACCGCAGGTGCCACGGGGAGCAGGACCCTGCGAGGCGCTGCCCGAGCCCAAGGAGCTGCAGCAGCGGCGGGACGCAGCCCCAAATAAAACCCCAGGTGCAAGGGGGAGGAAGAAAAGACGCTGCAAGGCGCTCGCCGCGCGTCCTCCAGGAGGTGTAGCGGCGCCGCGTCCTCCCCCAAACATTATTTGGGGCGCAACGGGGACTGGGACAATGCACGGCGCGGCGCAAACCGAAGGAGCCGCAGCGGAGGCAGGATGCGACGCTGCGCCATCATGGGCCATCAACACAAGCGCAACAGGGACCAGGACACGGCCCGGGGCTCAAGGAGCTGCAGCAGCGAGGGGACACGGCCCCGGACGTCACCGCAGTGCCCCAGGAGCCGCAGCGGTGCCGGGCCGCAGCGCCGCGACCTCCCCGGGGACCCTTCGGGGCGCAGCGGGACCAGGACCTCGCCCGGCGGCCGCAGGGACGAGGACGCCGCCCGGCGCTGGAGCTGCGGCAGTGACGGGGCCGTGCCGTCACCCAGGGTCTGTCCCCAGCACGGTGGGGACAAGGACTGGCCCCGGGCCACCTCCGTGCTGGTGACCAAAGTCCTGGGCAATAAAATGAGAACAGCGACACCCGCAGTGCTCGGGGGACGCAGGGCTGGGTGGGGGTTCCCCAAAATCAGGGCACGGAAATGGGGGTACAAAGGCTTTAATAACGAGGGGGGCGCCCCATGGGGGTGTCCCGGCCCCGCAGAGATGTCCCCAAGCTGTTGGGGACACCATGGAGGGGGGGGGGAAGCGTCCTTATCCCTATTTCTTGAAGCGGTCGAGCGCTGTGCGCTGTGGGGGGGGCGCCGCCCTGCTCTGCTTCTGCTGCTGCTCCCGCTGCTCCACGCTCTGCCGGATGACAGCCTGGGGGGGCGACAGGACACGGGGACACATCAAGAACCCCAAATCCGAAGGTTTTTTTTTTTTGGAGGGGGGGGACACGACACCCACCCGCTGCTCCTGGTGGGCCACCTTCCTCTTGCGCCGCAGCAAGCTGCCCGTCGAGCTGCCGCCCTTCGCCCGCCGCCGCGGCTGGAACTTGCCTTTGGCTTGGGGGTCAAAACCCTGGAAGGGGGAAAACGGACATTAACGGGGTGAGGGGGGTGACCCCAAACCCCTCTGCCTCCCCTCAAACCCCGTGGCACCGCCCCCGGCCCCGTACCAGGCGCTCGACGCGCTCCGCTTGCTTCTGCTCCATGGTGGCCGTGTCCACGCGCTGCAGCTGCCCCGGGTCCAGCGTGATCAGCTCGGCGGGGATCTGGGGGGGGAGGAAAAGGGGGGGCACGGGGACAACGGGAAGGGGGTGAGCGGCACCCCGGGGGGGTCCCCAAGCCCTTGAGCCCCCTCCCGGCCCCTTCTCACCTTCTCCAGCAGCGCCTTCACCTCCCACTCCTGCCGCTGCTTGCGGCTGCGGTACGGGTTGTTCTCCAGCGCGTCGAAGTTCGCCTCGCCGGCACCTGGGCGGGGGGACAGGGACATGGGGGGCATTGTCCCTTTGTCCCCAAGGAAGGGGGGAGGACACGGGGCGAGGGGGGGCGTCCCCTACCTGGCACCAGCAAGCTGCTGAAGCCGGCGCCGTGCCCCACGCCGAGGACGTCCTCGAAGGGGCAGAAGCGGAGGCCGTGGGGCGGCCGGGACAGGCGGTGGCAGAGGTACGGCTTCGGGGTCAGCTCGCCGCCGGGCGCCTGGTAAACCTGGGGAGGGGGCGAGCGTTGAGGGTTGGGGGGGGGGGGATAAAACCCCAAATTGGGGCTGTCCCGACCGTGTCCCACCTGCACCAGGTCCCCGCAGGCGGCGGCCAGCAGCCCGCGCTGGCTGAAGGCAAGCTCGGCGGCGCCGAGGGGCAGCAGCAGCCCCCGCAGCGCCCGGTACGTCCGCAGGTCCCACAGCTGCAGCTTGCGGTCCAGCCCCGCCGTCGCCATGTACCTGAGGGGGGGGGGGACGGGGGGGTCGAGTGACAGCGATATCAAAATTTCGGGGGGCTGCGGGGGTCCCCAAAGCCCCTCCCGTGCTCACGTGCCGGTGGGGTCGACGGCGGCGGCGCGCACGGCCCCGCGGTGGCACAGCATCCGCACCAGCGGCTCCTTGACGTTGGGGCTCCACAGCGTCACCGTGCCTGCGGAGAGGAAGCGGTGAGGTTTTGGGGGGGGGGGGGGGCTGCACCCCAAATTTTAAAGGGGAGGGGGTCAAAAGGGGGGGCCGCTGACCGTTGCTGTGCCCCAGGTGCACGATGGCGGTGGCCGGGTTCTGCGCCATGACAGCCAAGCGCCCGCCGCGTGTGCAAAGCGCTGCCACCTCCTTCCCCACCGAGATGTCCAGGTACTGCAGGAAGCCGCTCTCGTTCTGGGGGGGGGGGGGACACAGCGTCAGGACCCCCCCTCAGATGTCCCCCGGCGTCCCCTAAAAGCGACGCCCACCGCCGTTGCCAGCAGGAAGTGGTAGGGCAGGAACTGCAGGCGCAGGACGCCGGGGAAGGATTTGAGGCAGTTGAGCTCCAGCCCTTGGTTGTCGTAGACGTAGAGCCAGCGGCGCTGCGCCACCGCGAACATCGTCTCCGTGTGCAGCCACCTGCGGGGACAAGGGGGGGGGGACGTGGGGATGCTGTGGGGACACCCATGGGGGGGTGTGGGGGGGCGTGGGGACGGGCTGGTTGCTCGTGCTCACGCCACGTCGTTGGCTGCCTCCAGCACGTTGACCTCGCACATCAGCGCCTTCGTCTGCCAGTCCAGGGCGGCCACGTGGCCCCGGCGGCCGCCCAGCAGCAGGTGCCTGCGGGACACGGGGTGACAATGAGGTGACAAGGACGTGACAAGGAAATATCCCCCCCCCCCCAAACAGCCCCCGCTCACCGCCCGGTGCGGGTGTAATCCAGCCGGTAGGGCCCGAACTGCTCCAGCCTCAGCTCGAAGTGCTGCGGGACGGGGGGCAGGGGGGTGAGCGCTGGCTGTCCCCCGGCGTCCCCAAAGCATCCCCAAGGTGTCCCCTCCTCACCTTGGCGGCGCTGGCGATGTCCACGGCCTCGGCGATGTCCCCCTGGGTGATGGTGCAGGTGTCCTCGCCGGGGTCAGCCTCCAGGAAGCTGCAGGGTGGGAGAAGGGGACGCGGGGGAG